>NC_072428.2:154835000-154842609 GCF_028878055.3 Symphalangus syndactylus
GTTAGGGTTAGGGTTAGGGTTAGGGTTAGGGTTAGGGTTAGGGTTAGGGTTAGGGTTAGGGTTAGGGTTAGGGTTAGGGTTAGGGTTAGGGTTAGGGTTAGGGTTAGGGTTAGGGTTAGGGTTAGGGTTAGGGTTAGGGTTAGGGTTAGGGTTAGGGTTAGGGTTAGGGTTAGGGTTAGGGTTAGGGTTAGGGTTAGGGTTAGGGTTAGGGTTAGGGTTAGGGTTAGGGTTAGGGTTAGGGTTAGGGTTAGGGTTAGGGTTAGGGTTAGGGTTAGGGTTAGGGTTAGGGTTAGGGTTAGGGTTAGGGTTAGGGTTAGGGTTAGGGTTAGGGTTAGGGTTAGGGTTAGGGTTAGGGTTAGGGTTAGGGTTAGGGTTAGGGTTAGGGTTAGGGTTAGGGTTAGGGTTAGGGTTAGGGTTAGGGTTAGGGTTAGGGTTAGGGTTAGGGTTAGGGTTAGGGTTAGGGTTAGGGTTAGGGTTAGGGTTAGGGTTAGGGTTAGGGTTAGGGTTAGGTTAGGGTTAGGGTTAGGGTTAGGGTTAGGGTTAGGGTTAGGGTTAGGGTTAGGGTTAGGGTTAGGGTTAGGGTTAGGGTTAGGGTTAGGGTTAGGGTTAGGGTTAGGGTTAGGGTTAGGGTTAGGGTTAGGGTTAGGGTTAGGGTTAGGGTTAGGGTTAGGGTTAGGGTTAGGGTTAGGGTTAGGGTTAGGGTTAGGGTTAGGGTTAGGGTTAGGGTTAGGGTTAGGGTTAGGGTTAGGGTTAGGGTTAGGGTTAGGGTTAGGGTTAGGGTTAGGGTTAGGGTTAGGGTTAGGGTTAGGGTTAGGGTTAGGGTTAGGGTTAGGGTTAGGGTTAGGGTTAGGGTTAGGGTTAGGGTTAGGGTTAGGGTTAGGGTTAGGGTTAGGGTTAGGGTTAGGGTTAGGGTTAGGGTTAGGGTTAGGGTTAGGGTTAGGGTTAGGGTTAGGGTTAGGGTTAGGGTTAGGGTTAGGGTTAGGGTTAGGGTTAGGGTTAGGGTTAGGGTTAGGGTTAGGGTTAGGGTTAGGGTTAGGGTTAGGGTTAGGGTTAGGGTTAGGGTTAGGGTTAGGGTTAGGGTTAGGGTTAGGGTTAGGGTTAGGGTTAGGGTTAGGGTTAGGGTTAGGGTTAGGGTTAGGGTTAGGGTTAGGGTTAGGGTTAGGGTTAGGGTTAGGGTTAGGGTTAGGGTTAGGGTTAGGGTTAGGGTTAGGGTTAGGGTTAGGGTTAGGGTTAGGGTTAGGGTTAGGGTTAGGGTTAGGGTTAGGGTTAGGGTTAGGGTTAGGGTTAGGGTTAGGGTTAGGGTTAGGGTTAGGGTTAGGGTTAGGGTTAGGGTTAGGGTTAGGGTTAGGGTTAGGGTTAGGGTTAGGGTTAGGGTTAGGGTTAGGGTTAGGGTTAGGGTTAGGGTTAGGGTTAGGGTTAGGGTTAGGGTTAGGGTTAGGGTTAGGGTTAGGGTTAGGGTTAGGGTTAGGGTTAGGGTTAGGGTTAGGGTTAGGGTTAGGGTTAGGGTTAGGGTTAGGGTTAGGGTTAGGGTTAGGGTTAGGGTTAGGGTTAGGGTTAGGGTTAGGGTTAGGGTTAGGGTTAGGGTTAGGGTTAGGGTTAGGGTTAGGGTTAGGGTTAGGGTTAGGGTTAGGGTTAGGGTTAGGGTTAGGGTTAGGGTTAGGGTTAGGGTTAGGGTTAGGGTTAGGGTTAGGGTTAGGGTTAGGGTTAGGGTTAGGGTTAGGGTTAGGGTTAGGGTTAGGGTTAGGGTTAGGGTTAGGGTTAGGGTTAGGGTTAGGGTTAGGGTTAGGGTTAGGGTTAGGGTTAGGGTTAGGGTTAGGGTTAGGGTTAGGGTTAGGGTTAGGGTTAGGGTTAGGGTTAGGGTTAGGGTTAGGGTTAGGGGTTAGGGTTAGGGTTAGGGTTAGGGTTAGGGTTAGGGTTAGGGTTAGGGTTAGGGTTAGGGTTAGGGTTAGGTTAGGGTTAGGGTTAGGGTTAGGGTTAGGGTTAGGGTTAGGGTTAGGGTTAGGGTTAGGGTTAGGGTTAGGGTTAGGGTTAGGGTTAGGGTTAGGGTTAGGGTTAGGGTTAGGGTTAGGGTTAGGGTTAGGGTTAGGGTTAGGGTTAGGGTTAGGGTTAGGGTTAGGGTTAGGGTTAGGGTTAGGGTTAGGGTTAGGGTTAGGGTTAGGGTTAGGGTTAGGGTTAGGGTTAGGGTTAGGGTTAGGGTTAGGGTTAGGGTTAGGGTTAGGGTTAGGGTTAGGGTTAGGGTTAGGGTTAGGGTTAGGGTTAGGGTTAGGGTTAGGGTTAGGGTTAGGGTTAGGGTTAGGGTTAGGGTTAGGGTTAGGGTTAGGGTTAGGGTTAGGGTTAGGGTTAGGGTTAGGGTTAGGGTTAGGGTTAGGGTTAGGGTTAGGGTTAGGGTTAGGGTTAGGGTTAGGGTTAGGGTTAGGGTTAGGGTTAGGGTTAGGGTTAGGGTTAGGGTTAGGGTTAGGGTTAGGGTTAGGGTTAGGGTTAGGGTTAGGGTTAGGGTTAGGGTTAGGGTTAGGGTTAGGGTTAGGGTTAGGGTTAGGGTTAGGGTTAGGGTTAGGGTTAGGGTTAGGGTTAGGGTTAGGGTTAGGGTTAGGGTTAGGGTTAGGGTTAGGGTTAGGGTTAGGGTTAGGGTTAGGGTTAGGGTTAGGGTTAGGGTTAGGGTTAGGGTTAGGGTTAGGGTTAGGGTTAGGGTTAGGGTTAGGGTTAGGGTTAGGGTTAGGGTTAGGGTTAGGGTTAGGGTTAGGGTTAGGGTTAGGGTTAGGGTTAGGGTTAGGGTTAGGGTTAGGGTTAGGGTTAGGGTTAGGGTTAGGGTTAGGGTTAGGGTTAGGGTTAGGGTTAGGGTTAGGGTTAGGGTTAGGGTTAGGGTTAGGGTTAGGGTTAGGTTAGGGTTAGGGTTAGGGTTAGGGTTAGGGTTAGGGTTAGGGTTAGGGTTAGGGTTAGGGTTAGGGTTAGGGTTAGGGTTAGGGTTAGGGTTAGGGTTAGGGTTAGGGTTAGGGTTAGGGTTAGGGTTAGGGTTAGGGTTAGGGTTAGGGTTAGGGTTAGGGTTAGGGTTAGGGTTAGGGTTAGGGTTAGGGTTAGGGTTAGGGTTAGGGTTAGGGTTAGGGTTAGGGTTAGGGTTAGGGTTAGGGTTAGGGTTAGGGTTAGGGTTAGGGTTAGGGTTAGGGTTAGGGTTAGGGTTAGGGTTAGGGTTAGGGTTAGGGTTAGGGTTAGGGTTAGGGTTAGGGTTAGGGTTAGGGTTAGGGTTAGGGTTAGGGTTAGGGTTAGGGTTAGGGTTAGGGTTAGGGTTAGGGTTAGGGTTAGGGTTAGGGTTAGGGTTAGGGTTAGGGTTAGGGTTAGGGTTAGGGTAGGGTTAGGGTTAGGGTTAGGGTTAGGGTTAGGGTTAGGGTTAGGGTTAGGGTTAGGGTTAGGGTTAGGGTTAGGGTTAGGGTTAGGGTTAGGGTTAGGGTTAGGGTTAGGGTTAGGGTTAGGGTTAGGGTTAGGGTTAGGGTTAGGGTTAGGGTTAGGGTTAGGGTTAGGGTTAGGGTTAGGGTTAGGGTTAGGGTTAGGGTTAGGGTTAGGGTTAGGGTTAGGGTTAGGGTTAGGGTTAGGGTTAGGGTTAGGGTTAGGGTTAGGGTTAGGGTTAGGGTTAGGGTTAGGGTTAGGGTTAGGGTTAGGGTTAGGGTTAGGGTTAGGGTTAGGGTTAGGGTTAGGGTTAGGGTTAGGGTTAGGGTTAGGGTTAGGGTTAGGGTTAGGGTTAGGGTTAGGGTTAGGGTTAGGGTTAGGGTTAGGGTTAGGGTTAGGGTTAGGGTTAGGGTTAGGGTTAGGGTTAGGGTTAGGGTTAGGGTTAGGGTTAGGGTTAGGGTTAGGGTTAGGGTTAGGGTTAGGGTTAGGGTTAGGGTTAGGGTTAGGGTTAGGGTTAGGGTTAGGGTTAGGGTTAGGGTTAGGGTTAGGGTTAGGGTTAGGGTTAGGGTTAGGGTTAGGGTTAGGGTTAGGGTTAGGGTTAGGGTTAGGGTTAGGGTTAGGGTTAGGGTTAGGGTTAGGGTTAGGGTTAGGGTTAGGGTTAGGGTTAGGGTTAGGGTTAGGGTTAGGGTTAGGGTTAGGGTTAGGGTTAGGGTTAGGGTTAGGGTTAGGGTTAGGGTTAGGGTTAGGGTTAGGGTTAGGGTTAGGGTTAGGGTTAGGGTTAGGGTTAGGGTTAGGGTTAGGGTTAGGGTTAGGGTTAGGGTTAGGGTTAGGGTTAGGGTTAGGGTTAGGGTTAGGGTTAGGGTTAGGGTTAGGGTTAGGGTTAGGGTTAGGGTTAGGGTTAGGGTTAGGGTTAGGGTTAGGGTTAGGGTTAGGGTTAGGGTTAGGGTTAGGGTTAGGGTTAGGGTTAGGGTTAGGGTTAGGGTTAGGGTTAGGGTTAGGGTTAGGGTTAGGGTTAGGGTTAGGGTTAGGGTTAGGGTTAGGGTTAGGGTTAGGGTTAGGGTTAGGGTTAGGGTTAGGGTTAGGGTTAGGGTTAGGGTTAGGGTTAGGGTTAGGGTTAGGGTTAGGGTTAGGGTTAGGGTTAGGGTTAGGGTTAGGGTTAGGGTTAGGGTTAGGGTTAGGGTTAGGGTTAGGGTTAGGGTTAGGGTTAGGGTTAGGGTTAGGGTTAGGGTTAGGGTTAGGGTTAGGGTTAGGGTTAGGGTTAGGGTTAGGGTTAGGGTTAGGGTTAGGGTTAGGGTTAGGGTTAGGGTTAGGGTTAGGGTTAGGGTTAGGGTTAGGGTTAGGGTTAGGGTTAGGGTTAGGGTTAGGGTTAGGGTTAGGGTTAGGGTTAGGGTTAGGGTTAGGGTTAGGGTTAGGGTTAGGGTTAGGGTTAGGGTTAGGGTTAGGGTTAGGGTTAGGGTTAGGGTTAGGGTTAGGGTTAGGGTTAGGGTTAGGGTTAGGGTTAGGGTTAGGGTTAGGGTTAGGGTTAGGTTAGGGTTAGGGTTAGGGTTAGGGTTAGGGTTAGGGTTAGGGTTAGGGTTAGGGTTAGGGTTAGGGTTAGGGTTAGGGTTAGGGTTAGGGTTAGGGTTAGGGTTAGGGTTAGGGTTAGGGTTAGGGTTAGGGTTAGGGTTAGGGTTAGGGTTAGGGTTAGGGTTAGGGTTAGGGTTAGGGTTAGGGTTAGGTTAGGGTTAGGGTTAGGGTTAGGGTTAGGGTTAGGGTTAGGGTTAGGGTTAGGGTTAGGGTTAGGGTTAGGGTTAGGGTTAGGGTTAGGGTTAGGGTTAGGGTTAGGGTTAGGGTTAGGGTTAGGGTTAGGGTTAGGGTTAGGGTTAGGGTTAGGGTTAGGGTTAGGGTTAGGGTTAGGGTTAGGGTTAGGGTTAGGGTTAGGGTTAGGGTTAGGGTTAGGGTTAGGGTTAGGGTTAGGGTTAGGGTTAGGGTTAGGGTTAGGGTTAGGGTTAGGGTTAGGGTTAGGGTTAGGGTTAGGGTTAGGGTTAGGGTTAGGGTTAGGGTTAGGGTTAGGGTTAGGGTTAGGGTTAGGGTTAGGGTTAGGGTTAGGGTTAGGGTTAGGGTTAGGGTTAGGGTTAGGGTTAGGGTTAGGGTTAGGGTTAGGGTTAGGGTTAGGGTTAGGGTTAGGGTTAGGGTTAGGGTTAGGGTTAGGGTTAGGGTTAGGGTTAGGGTTAGGGTTAGGGTTAGGGTTAGGGTTAGGGTTAGGGTTAGGGTTAGGGTTAGGGTTAGGGTTAGGGTTAGGGTTAGGGTTAGGGTTAGGGTTAGGGTTAGGGTTAGGGTTAGGGTTAGGGTTAGGGTTAGGGTTAGGGTTAGGGTTAGGGTTAGGGTTAGGGTTAGGGTTAGGGTTAGGGTTAGGGTTAGGGTTAGGGTTAGGGTTAGGGTTAGGGTTAGGGTTAGGGTTAGGGTTAGGGTTAGGGTTAGGGTTAGGGTTAGGGTTAGGGTTAGGGTTAGGGTTAGGGTTAGGGTTAGGGTTAGGGTTAGGGTTAGGGTTAGGGTTAGGGTTAGGGTTAGGGTTAGGGTTAGGGTTAGGGTTAGGGTTAGGGTTAGGGTTAGGGTTAGGGTTAGGGTTAGGGTTAGGGTTAGGGTTAGGGTTAGGGTTAGGGTTAGGGTTAGGGTTAGGGTTAGGGTTAGGGTTAGGGTTAGGGTTAGGGTTAGGGTTAGGGTTAGGGTTAGGGTTAGGGTTAGGGTTAGGGTTAGGGTTAGGGTTAGGGTTAGGGTTAGGGTTAGGGTTAGGGTTAGGGTTAGGGTTAGGGTTAGGGTTAGGGTTAGGGTTAGGGTTAGGGTTAGGGTTAGGGTTAGGGTTAGGGTTAGGGTTAGGGTTAGGGTTAGGGTTAGGGTTAGGGTTAGGGTTAGGGTTAGGGTTAGGGTTAGGGTTAGGGTTAGGGTTAGGGTTAGGGTTAGGGTTAGGGTTAGGGTTAGGGTTAGGGTTAGGGTTAGGGTTAGGGTTAGGGTTAGGGTTAGGGTTAGGGTTAGGGTTAGGGTTAGGGTTAGGGTTAGGGTTAGGGTTAGGGTTAGGGTTAGGGTTAGGGTTAGGGTTAGGGTTAGGGTTAGGGTTAGGGTTAGGGTTAGGGTTAGGGTTAGGGTTAGGGTTAGGGTTAGGGTTAGGGTTAGGGTTAGGGTTAGGGTTAGGGTTAGGGTTAGGGTTAGGGTTAGGGTTAGGGTTAGGGTTAGGGTTAGGGTTAGGGTTAGGGTTAGGGTTAGGGTTAGGGTTAGGGTTAGGGTTAGGGTTAGGGTTAGGGTTAGGGTTAGGGTTAGGGTTAGGGTTAGGGTTAGGGTTAGGGTTAGGGTTAGGGTTAGGGTTAGGGTTAGGGTTAGGGTTAGGGTTAGGGTTAGGGTTAGGGTTAGGGTTAGGGTTAGGGTTAGGGTTAGGGTTAGGGTTAGGGTTAGGGTTAGGGTTAGGGTTAGGGTTAGGGTTAGGGTTAGGGTTAGGGTTAGGGTTAGGGTTAGGGTTAGGGTTAGGGTTAGGGTTAGGGTTAGGGTTAGGGTTAGGGTTAGGGTTAGGGTTAGGGTTAGGGTTAGGGTTAGGGTTAGGGTTAGGGTTAGGGTTAGGGTTAGGGTTAGGGTTAGGGTTAGGGTTAGGGTTAGGGTTAGGGTTAGGGTTAGGGTTAGGGTTAGGGTTAGGGTTAGGGTTAGGGTTAGGGTTAGGGTTAGGGTTAGGGTTAGGGTTAGGGTTAGGGTTAGGGTTAGGGTTAGGGTTAGGGTTAGGGTTAGGGTTAGGGTTAGGGTTAGGGTTAGGGTTAGGGTTAGGGTTAGGGTTAGGGTTAGGGTTAGGGTTAGGGTTAGGGTTAGGGTTAGGGTTAGGGTTAGGGTTAGGGTTAGGGTTAGGGTTAGGGTTAGGGTTAGGGTTAGGGTTAGGGTTAGGGTTAGGGTTAGGGTTAGGGTTAGGGTTAGGGTTAGGGTTAGGGTTAGGGTTAGGGTTAGGTTAGGGTTAGGGTTAGGGTTAGGGTTAGGGTTAGGGTTAGGGTTAGGGTTAGGGTTAGGGTTAGGGTTAGGGTTAGGGTTAGGGTTAGGGTTAGGGTTAGGGTTAGGGTTAGGGTTAGGGTTAGGGTTAGGGTTAGGGTTAGGGTTAGGGTTAGGTTAGGGTTAGGGTTAGGGTTAGGGTTAGGGTTAGGGTTAGGGTTAGGGTTAGGGTTAGGGTTAGGGTTAGGGTTAGGGTTAGGGTTAGGGGTTAGGGTTAGGGTTAGGGTTAGGG